>NW_026578255.1:0-2500 GCF_029603195.1 Condylostylus longicornis | reverse complement strand
TTATTATTATTATTATTATTATTATTATTATTATTATTATTATTATTATTATTATTATTATTATTATTATTATTATTATTATTATTATTATTATTATTATTATTATTATTATTATTATTATTATTATTATTATTATTATTATTATTATTATTATTATTATTATTATTATTATTATTATTATTATTATTATTATTATTATTATTATTATTATTATTATTATTATTATTATTATTATTATTATTATTATTATTATTATTATTATTATTATTATTATTATTATTATTATTATTATTATTATTATTATTATTATTATTATTATTATTATTATTATTATTATTATTATTATTATTATTATTATTATTATTATTATTATTATTATTATTATTATTATTATTATTATTATTATTATTATTATTATTATTATTATTATTATTATTATTATTATTATTATTATTATTATTATTATTATTATTATTATTATTATTATTATTATTATTATTATTATTATTATTATTATTATTATTATTATTATTATTATTATTATTATTATTATTATTATTATTATTATTATTATTATTATTATTATTATTATTATTATTATTATTATTATTATTATTATTATTATTATTATTATTATTATTATTATTATTATTATTATTATTATTATTATTATTATTATTATTATTATTATTATTATTATTATTATTATTATTATTATTATTATTATTATTATTATTATTATTATTATTATTATTATTATTATTATTATTATTATTATTATTATTATTATTATTATTATTATTATTATTATTATTATTATTATTATTATTATTATTATTATTATTATTATTATTATTATTATTATTATTATTATTATTATTATTATTATTATTATTATTATTATTATTATTATTATTATTATTATTATTATTATTATTATTATTATTATTATTATTATTATTATTATTATTATTATTATTATTATTATTATTATTATTATTATTATTATTATTATTATTATTATTATTATTATTATTATTATTATTATTATTATTATTATTATTATTATTATTATTATTATTATTATTATTATTATTATTATTATTATTATTATTATTATTATTATTATTATTATTATTATTATTATTATTATTATTATTATTATTATTATTATTATTATTATTATTATTATTATTATTATTATTATTATTATTATTATTATTATTATTATTATTATTATTATTATTATTATTATTATTATTATTATTATTATTATTATTATTATTATTATTATTATTATTATTATTATTATTATTATTATTATTATTATTATTATTATTATTATTATTATTATTATTATTATTATTATTATTATTATTATTATTATTATTATTATTATTATTATTATTATTATTATTATTATTATTATTATTATTATTATTATTATTATTATTATTATTATTATTATTATTATTATTATTATTATTATTATTATTATTATTATTATTATTATTATTATTATTATTATTATTATTATTATTATTATTATTATTATTATTATTATTATTATTATTATTATTATTATTATTATTATTATTATTATTATTATTATTATTATTATTATTATTATTATTATTATTATTATTATTATTATTATTATTATTATTATTATTATTATTATTATTATTATTATTATTATTATTATTATTATTATTATTATTATTATTATTATTATTATTATTATTATTATTATTATTATTATTATTATTATTATTATTATTATTATTATTATTATTATTATTATTATTATTATTATTATTATTATTATTATTATTATTATTATTATTATTATTATTATTATTATTATTATTATTATTATTATTATTATTATTATTATTATTATTATTATTATTATTATTATTATTATTATTATTATTATTATTATTATTATTATTATTATTATTATTATTATTATTATTATTATTATTATTATTATTATTATTATTATTATTATTATTATTATTATTATTATTATTATTATTATTATTATTATTATTATTATTATTATTATTATTATTATTATTATTATTATTATTATTATTATTATTATTATTATTATTATTATTATTATTATTATTATTATTATTATTATTATTATTATTATTATTATTATTATTATTATTATTATTATTATTATTATTATTATTATTATTATTATTATTATTATTATTATTATTATTATTATTATTATTATTATTATTATTATTATTATTATTATTATTATTATTATTATTATTATTATTATTATTATTATTATTATTATTATTATTATTATTATTATTATTATTATTATTATTATTATTATTATTATTATTATTATTATTATTATTATTATTATTATTATTATTATTATTATTATTATTATTATTATTATTATTATTATTATTATTATTATTATTATTATTATTATTATTATTATTATTATTATTATTATTATTAT
>NW_026578254.1:110000-132067 GCF_029603195.1 Condylostylus longicornis | reverse complement strand
ATAATAATAATAATAATAATAATAATAATAATAATAATAATAATAATAATAATAATAATAATAATAATAATAATAATAATAATAATAATAATAATAATAATAATAATAATAATAATAATAATAATAATAATAATAATAATAATAATAATAATAATAATAATAATAATAATAATAATAATAATAATAATAATAATAATAATAATAATAATAATAATAATAATAATAATAATAATAATAATAATAATAATAATAATAATAATAATAATAATAATAATAATAATAATAATAATAATAATAATAATAATAATAATAATAATAATAATAATAATAATAATAATAATAATAATAATAATAATAATAATAATAATAATAATAATAATAATAATAATAATAATAATAATAATAATAATAATAATAATAATAATAATAATAATAATAATAATAATAATAATAATAATAATAATAATAATAATAATAATAATAATAATAATAATAATAATAATAATAATAATAATAATAATAATAATAATAATAATAATAATAATAGTAATAATAATAATAATAATAATAATAATAATAATAATAATAATAATAATAATAATAATAATAATAATAATAATAATAATAATAATAATAATAATAATAATAATAATAAAAATAATAATAATAATAATAATAATAATAATAATAATAATAATAATAGTAATAATAATAATAATAATAATAATAATAATAATAATAATAATAATAATAATAATAATAATAATAATAATAATAATAATAATAATAATAATAATAATAATAGTAATAATAATAATAATAATAATAATAATAATAATAATAATAATAATAATAATAATAATAATAATAATAATAATAATAATGATAATAATAATAATAATAATAATAATAATAATAATAATAATAATAATAATAATAATAATAATAATAATAATAATAGTAATAATAATAATAATAATAATAATAATAATAATAGTAATAATAATAATAATAATAATAGTAATAATAATAATAATAACAATAATAATAATAATAATATCAACAATAATAATGATAATAATATAATAATGATAATAATGTCAATAATAATAGTAATAATAATAATAATTATGATAATTAATATCAAAAAACTACTTTAGAAATCAAAGAATCATCTCCAGCCTGTTTATATAAAATTTTAGAGTCTTGAAACAACAGTGGTTGTCCTTAATTTATAAAGCAGAAATTGTTTATTTTGTAACCGTATTAATTTTTGAATAAATAAAAATCGTTCTTTTAAAAGGACACAAAAAGCATTTTGTAATTCGGTACTTTAACAAAAAAGAATTTTTTATAAATGCAACACGCGTTATGGAAATCTTTGATAAACCTTAAGTCGTGAAATGCTCCTTCAAAATAGCAAAATAAACAAAAATGCTTACTTAACATTAATTCGCCTTCATATACTGAAGTCTTGCTAAAACTTGCGACCGTACTGAAGTCTTGCTAAAACAAAGCTTCACTAACAATAATATACTTGTCAAAATTTAGTCTTAAGTTGACACTGAAAATAATCGTGCATTAAGGTGCATGAAAATTAAAATTTGTTTTTTTTTTATAAAAAGAAGAAATACATAATTATCTCATACATGTACATAAATACGTTGCGCATGAAGTGAAATATTATTGCATTTTTAAATAAAGTTGGGTCAAACCAATGGTTTGTATTGTAGCACTTTTCCCTTCAACAAGTGAAAATTCTGCTTTTAAATACAGTCTATGTATAGCTATCACACTATTAAAATTATTTTCATTCATATACAAAACTATTTCTAGGATTGCATATATTTAGGATGACGCATATATGCAGTCTTTGAAATAAAGCAAAAAAGGGGTTAACATAACGCTCGATTTTAAGGTTTAATTGTGTGAGTTAAGAAAAATAATTATATTTTTTAATTTTATGGAATTTACCGTTAGCTTTTTGCGTTTATAAAAATTTGGAAAAGCTTGCGGTTTCGGAAATATAAGGTGTCAAAAATTCAAATTTTACGAATTTCAAGAGGTGATAACTTGAGAGGGGGTGGAGATGGAAAAAAATTTTCTTCTAACGAAATGAACTATTTGTTAATGTCTAAAAGCTCCTAAAATTTCAAGCTTCTACAGTCTGGGGTCTAGAAGAAAAACGACATCAAAAATTTGGAAAAAAAGGACTTTAGATAACGGTAAATTTGAATGGCCATTTTGTTTTTCTAAAATTTAACTATAGTATATCGCGCTAGGGGAAGCAAGCCACCGCCTTCCTGCGCTTGCAAAATTTCAAAAATGGTTATGGTTTCATTGCAACAAATATTTAAAAAAGGCCATTTTTAGGGTTTTGGGGGGGTATAACTTCCAGAGGGGGGGAGATAGGTAAAAATTTTGTTCTACGGAAATAAGTTTCTAGTGAAGATCTATGTACGTATTAAATTTCAGCTTTCTATCTTGAAGGGTGTAGAAGTTTTGTAAACAAAAAAAGTGTCCACGGACGGACGGACGGACGGACGGACGGACGGACGGACGGACGGACGGACGGACGGACGGACGGACAGAGTGAAACTAATAAGCACTTTTTTCAAAAATTTTTTTGGAAAAGTGCTAAAAATATTTATAACGTATAAAATCTTTTGCTTCAATCATTTACAAAATTGGTAACTCTGACACAAACAATCTCTTTGCGTGGGTTTTGTGTATTTCATACGTTATATTATATGTATGTTCAACCGTAGACAATATGCACACATTTCACTATAATTTTTCCCAGAATTCAAACACAAATGTGAAATGCACATATATATATATATGTATAATATATATATATATATACACATATTTTTTCACAATTGTATATATATTTTATATACATATATATACATACATATATACAATTTATATGTGCACATATTATGCGTGCTATTTATAATTTATTTTTTATTCACTAAAAAAGTATAAAATTACGTGAGAGCAAAAGGTTTTACTTTAATTTGTCTTCCTGATTTTTTATACAATTTTTGTAACTATTCAACATTGCTCCAAACAAAATACAAAATCAAAATGTAATGATAAAGTTTTCTTTGATACTTCTGAATTGAAACTGCAATTTTTTCGAAACATTCACCGCCTTTTCAATTAGAAAATATATATTTTTAATAAAAAAAGTTATATTTTTAGTTTTGTAGATTTTTAATAACTTATTGTTATAGAAATATCTTATCATATGAAAATCGTTACAAATACACATATGTATGTAAACATTTGAAATTATGCATGTACGTACCAATAAAATAAGTTTTACAAAGAAGGAATTATTTTATATTTTGTTCATAGCTTCAAAAATATAATATATACATATACATGTATTATTTATAATTTTTTTTTCTTACCTAATTGAAAAAAATGTATACATATTAATAAAATTAAAATATTTTTATTCACATTTATTAATTTCATTTTTGAGTGAAACAAACAGCGAAAATGAAGCAATTTTCTTTTTCATTTAAACCATATTTTTGCAAAATAAATTTTTTCTTTTAAATTTAAAACTTTTAATGCCATATTCACTTTTTTTTTTTTGGAATCCTTTTAAAGGAAAAATGTTGTATATTTTTTTTCAGATGTTTTTCACTTTAATATTTAGTTTGATTATAAATCTTTTTATTTACATCAATAATTTATGCACATAATCTATGTATTAATTCAAATTTAATTTATACTTTGGGCATAAAATTTAATAAAATTTTTTCGAAACTACTTTTAGAAGCAAATTCGTTAAAATTCAATGTTACGATTATCATGTGGGTGAAAGAAGTTAAAGCGCATGTTTTTATCTTTTATATATGTTATTTCATGCAGATGAAAGGTCCGAAATCTCCATACTATGCAAATCCTAAGATAAAAATAGAAACAAAAAACTAGAAGAAGTAAAAGATGCTTTTATATAAAAGCTTATAACGTATGCCAGATGTAAAAACGAATAAGATAAAATTTGCTGACATTGTATCTAAAGCTTAATATAATTAATTAATTAAATTATAAATTCGGTTCAAAGCCATATTTTGCAAAGTAGCATTTTCCCCTACAACAAGTTCAAACTTGTACACGAAAGCCACAATATAATACTCGTTCAGCAAATAACATACAACTAGAACCATCGACTATAAGATTTAACGGTGAGAAAATGATATATAACAAATCAACGAAACTTTATAACGAGTTACCTGAAAATATTCGTCAAATGAATCGAGAGTAATTCAAAAACTCAACAAAGTATTTTTATCTTAACAAAATTTAGAAATCTATTGATATATATATGTATATAAAATTTTTCTTAACATTACTATGTAACAACATTTTAAAATAATCCTTCTTTACTAAAATAATCTAACTTTTTGTAAATTGTAATTTAGTTCTATTATAGTATATTTTCATTTTATTTTTAGTATCATGTATGATTTTCTTTTATAAATCTTTTGCACTTTCCAGTTTAACTTATAATTATATCTTTTTTTCGCTAAATTGTTAAAAAAAATGTTTATAAAAAATGTATTATAAACAGACTCTGTACGAGCTTAATGCTCTTTTTGAGTACAATATTTCAAAATAAAAAAAAAAAAAATCGTATCTGTTTAAATAACATACTAATATATGTATATCAAATTGTTTCATACATCTATGAGGAAAAAGAAAAAAGCGTTTATAATAATGTTCAAATTCGACGGTTAATAATTTTTTTTACCCCATGGAATTTACCGTTAGGTTTTTCATTTGCAGGTATTTGGAAAAGTTTGCAGTTTCTGTAATATAAATCGCTGAAGAAAATTGAGGTGAAAAGTTTTCTACATTTTCAGAATTTAAAAATTTTCTACAGAAATAATTTTCTAGTAAAAATATACATATTTGTAGGCTTCTTGCCAACCGCATCGTGTAATAGGTTGGTTATGTGATAGCAATAAATTTTGCATATCGAGTTATTTCTAGTTATATTATTATTATTATTATTTTTATTATTTTTATTATTAATATTATATTTATTATCATTATTATAATTATTATTATTAATTATTATTAAAATTATTATTTCTAATATTATTATTATTATTATTATTATTATTATTATTATTATTATTATTATTATTATTATTATTATTATTATTATTATTATTATTATTGTTTTTATTATTACTATTATTAATAATAATAACAACAATAGTATTGTCTACCTCGGGAAATGCATTTTTTAGCGGGCCTGTTTTACAATTTTGATCATTTTGGAGAAAATATTAACCGATTTAATTGAAATTTCATATATAAGCTTCGCTCAACCGTCTGCGAAACCCCCTAACTTTTGGAAGAAATCAGGTGTCAGCAAGTGGAAGAGTACTACGGGCCAAATATACATTTTTGCGTATATAAAGAGAAGTAATCAACAGGTTTCATTGAAATTGAATATTTAAATTTTTCGTATTAAAACTATGAACATATAAATTTTTTGGAAACATTAGGGCTCGGAAACTGGTCTGCGGGGCGATTTTACATTTTTTACCATTATTTACGGAACGAATTGATGGAATTTCTTGAAATTTGAAATTTCAGTTCTGGTTGTTACCGAAACTAACTGGTGAGCATTTCAGGGAGTTTGGGTATCACAAACCGAAACTCTACTAAGAGCCAAATTAACATT
Organism: Condylostylus longicornis; assembly: GCF_029603195.1. Lineage (NCBI taxonomy): Eukaryota > Metazoa > Arthropoda > Insecta > Diptera > Dolichopodidae > Condylostylus > Condylostylus longicornis. Next base: position 126,348 of record NW_026578254.1, on the reverse strand, counting down.
TCTCTAGGTATGTTAACAATAAGCTTACTAATGCGCTAAAAATTGGAAAAAAGAATTTAACACGCATTTTTATAATATTCTGTAACATTTTCACTTAACTAGACAATACACATTGCGGTCGGTTATTTGCTGACTACATCAGATCTTGTTTTATTTTAATGGATGTACAAGTTTTGTAAACAGATACATCGACGGACGAAAGTACAGTTTGATCATGTTCTTCAATTTTCTTTTGGAAAATTGCTAAAAATTTTATCTGTTATAACTAAAGTGGTAAAATGCGTTTTATTTTCATTTATATTGCCAAACTTATATGAATCTTTGGACATAACATAAAAAAAATTAAGTTCATATGTCATTCCCAGAAAATTTTAAAACCTTTAACGAATACTGTTTATTTAAAATAAATTTATAATTTTATTTATTAATAATAAAACCATTAATTGTTAATTATTATTAATTATTACTCAGTTAAACAATAATGAAACCATGTCACTATATTTTTTGAGCCTTCATATAAAATTTTAATTTTTATTTTTAATTTTAAAATTTACTATAATTCTTATTTAAAACTATGGCCACTTTGAAATATTTAAAACAAAAGCTACATATGTATCTTTTGACAATCAGTGTGTTTGTAAATGCTATACATACATATGTTCTTTTAACTACGCATGTTTCAATTCTTTGATTTATCACTTTTTTTGTTACGTAGAATATTTAAGACATTTAGTGAATGTGGATAATTTCAAAATAAAATAACAAATATTTAATTTATTTGCTCCTTAATTTCATATATTTTTAAATTATTAATAAACTGGATCACGAAACGTATTTCAAAGAAGAAAATCAATTATAATTCTGATCAGTAAATTAAATCAATATTACGTAAATTTTTAAATTCTTTAAGTTTTTAAGTTTTCCAAAGTTATTTAGGAATAACAAGCAATTATAAGAAAAATACTATAATAAATAAACATATTGCGACCAAAACTTATTCCATTACAAATGAATGTATTTCGATATATTGTAATTATAGCGTTTCTTATTAACGTTGCAAGGTTAGTTTATTATTTGATTACATAACGTAATAAGATGACAAATTTAAAATTATGTTGATTTTTGGTACTTACGCAAAATTTATTCTTAATATTTAACTCCAAATTTAAAGCAATTACTTTTTCTACTATACTTTTATATGTTATTGTACACAATTGTGTTTATGTTATAAATATTTAAAGTTTTACTAAAAATTTGTATCAAATTGTTAAAATGTTATTTACTTTCCGCAAATTTTTTACTTTTAAAAGTTTTTGAAAAACAAAATAAAATTTATAATAATTTTTTGTGAGAACTCTCTCTCAGAGACATATTAGGAGACGTGTGACGACGTAAGTTAATTAAATTATATAAAATAATCGAATATAAAATTGGAGAATAAATTTAACTAAGGTTTCAAAATTGAACAAATATAATGCAATCATAATACAAGAATATACAACAATTTACAATTTCCTTGAACATAATATATATACGAATTAAAAGAACAAAATGATTTTGTTTCTAAATGCAAAAACTAACAGTTTATATTTTTATTATTCTATAATTTTCTTAAAATTTTGAATTTAAAAATTAATTTTTTTACCGACCGCATTGTGTATACAATAGGTAGGTTATCTGATAGCAACGGATTTTGCATTTCGAGTTTTTAGTGGGAATGCACTTCTCCATGGTAGGGAAGTGTAATTAAACTAATTTTAGCAACCTGCCAGTTTGTCGGTCTGTTGGTCTGTGTGTGCATGCGTGTATCTCAAGTTTGGCTGAACCGATTTTGATATAATTTTATGTGTAAGTTTATTTCGACTGTGGCACGGACTCGGGAACTGAACTTTTTAGCGGTCCTGTTTTACATTTTTGACCATATTGGAGAAAATATTCAACCGTTTTACTTGAAATTTCATATATAAGCTGCGCTCGACCGTTTACGAAGAAATCAGGTATCAGCAACTAGACGTTTACTATGGGCCAAATATACATTTTTGCGTATATAAAGAGAAATAATTAACCGATTTTAAAGAAATTTAATATTTAAATTTTTCGTATTAAAGCAATGAACATATAAATTTTTTGGAAACATTAGGGCTCAGAAATTGGTCTACGGGCCGATTTTACATTTTTTACTAAGAGCCAGATTTACATTTTCCTAGGTATGTTAACATTAACTTTACTAATGCGCCAAAAATTGGAAAGAAGTATTTAACATGCATTTTTATATATATTCTGTAACACTTTCACTTAACTAGATAATACACATTGCGGTCGGTTATGTGCTGATCACATCAGATTTTTTCATTATTTTTACAAACCGTGTAAAATCGATTGATATTACTAATTATATTACATAAATTATATTACTTAAATATAAGTATATGTATTTAAGTCTCTCTAGAAAGAAATACTAGAGTAAAATCAATTTAAACTACATTTTTTTCTTATTATAAATTGCAAAATACATTTCGATTTTTAATAAACCATCTTCAGTTGGTTTCACACTAAATTTTATGTTAAAAAATTTTTTTCTTTTATTTTTGTTGTTTCCGCAAATTTTAACATTTTCTAGCAAAAATATTTAATAAAAAGAAACAAGAACATTATATTATGTAAATATACCGCACATGTATAAATTAAATAAAAAAAGGATTTTTTTGTTTATTTTAATTTAACATTTAAAATTTAACATTTAGAATTTATTATAAGTTTACGTTCTGTTAACTTTTAATTTATTTATTAAGTTTAAAATTAATGAAAAATGAGAAAAAAGGCAAAACATAAGTAGAGAAATTAAACAATTATATGATTTAAGAGTTGGGTAGCACTTTTATCTTCAACAAATGAGAATGCTATGCTTTTAAATACAATTAATGTGTACCTACCACGCTATTAGAATTATTTTCATTCTAGTACGGAACTATTTTTAGGATTGCATGTATATAGGATGAACGATTTATGCAGTCTTTGAAATAAAGCAAAAATAAATTTAAAGAAGGGTTCACATAATGCTCGTTTTTAAGGGTTAATTGTGTGAATTTTTTTTTTTTTTTTTTTCCTTTGTTCACTCCTAGAAGGAGCATAGGGCTAGTGCATGATTTCTCATGCACTAGTTTCATAGCGTCATAGGGTTTAACTAGGTAGATGACTAGCCTGCCGTAGTTTTTTTATTTATATATTAATTATTTGAGGTTATTAATATTTACTATTTATTTTTCTTAGTTTTTTTTTTTAATATCGAATATTAGGAATATTTGAAAATTACTTGTAATTTAATATTTTTATTAGTACGAGTATTGTATATTAAGTTATAATAATATTGAATATAATTTTTATAGTGACCTGACCGGGGTTTGAACCCGAGACCCTTCGGTTAAAGGACCGGTGCCATAACCACTGCACCAATGGTCAGATAATTGTGTGAATTAAGAAAAATAATTATATTTTTTAATGTGATGGAGTTTACCGTTAGCAAATAAAACAAAATAACAACAAAACTATTTTCTTCTAACAAAATAAACTATTTATAAATATTTAAGGGATGCTAAAATTATTCATACTCCTGTAACGTACAATATAGAAGAAAAACGGCATTAAAAATTTGGAAAAAACTGGTTTTAGATAACAGTAAATTTTAACAGCCATTTTGTTTTTTTAAATTTCAGAAATAATATGCCGCGATAAAAAAAGCCCGCAAATATTTTTCTGCTTTTGCAAAATTTGAAAAATACTTATTGTTTCACTGCAATAACTTTTGGAGGGGTGGAGATAGGTAAACATTTTGTTCTACGGAAATAAGTTTCTAGTAAAGATATGTACATATAAAATTTCAGCTTTCTATCTTCAAGGATGTAGAAGCTTCGTAAACAGACACACAGAAGGACAGACGGATAGACGGGCGGACGGACGGACGAACGAACGTTCGGACTAACAGACGGAGTGAAACTAATAAGCACTTTTTTTTCAAAATATTTTTGAAAAAAGTGCTAAAGAAAAAATGAGATTTTCACGTTGAGTTATTATGTATTAAATCATGTGTAGTATTTCTTTAATGTACGAGTATATAATAACTTTCTCAAGCGTCAAATTCGCTTTTGTTTGTGATGTGTTTTAGTAATTTAAGATTTTCTAAAGTTATATTCTAATGGTTGTTTCAGGTGCAAAGTTGGAAAATATGGTTTATTGTCTTTTATAGAAGAAATATGTTCTTTGAAACGTACTTTTATTTTTCTTTTTGTTTGGCGTATATAACTAGCATCACAATCAGGACAAGTAATTTCATAAATTTCATCCTTTTAATTCTCTTCAATTTTGTCTTTAGAACTTCCCAACATAATATTTGAGTTTGTTGTTGTTTGTAAAAACAATCAACATATTATTTCTTTTGAAAACTGTTTTTAATTTTTGCAACTTTGCCACTGTAATTAAATTTTGTTCTTTGCTGAAATATGGCTCTTGTGGTATTGAAGAATGTTGACAGTTGTCGTTTTCTAATTTTTTCAGAATAGTTTTTTATTAATTTATCTATTTTATTAGTTTTATAACCATTAACTGAAGCTGCTTGTTTTATATGATATAGTCCTTTCATAAAATTAGGAATAGGCAAAGGTAATTTCATATACGATTAATCGTGTCATGGAATGCTGACATTTTTATCGATTTCGATGTAAATGAGTCATTAATTATGTATCTGATGGTAGTTAAAGGTTTTCTGTATACATCAAAATCTAGTTTTTAATCGTTTCTTTCTACCACAACGTCCAGGAAAGCTAATTCTTGGTATTAAAATAAAGAAAAAAAACTCGATATACAAAATTTGTTGCCATCACATAATCTACCTATTGTATACACAATACGGTCGGTAAAAATTAGTTTGAAATGATTTTACTCTAGTTTTACAAATTTATGAAAAAAGTAAAACCATTAAAAGGTAATTTTTTTATATGAAAGATTTAAAAAAGGAATTATTTCTCTTAATATTAATCGGTTTTACAATTTGTAAATATAATAAAAAAAATTAGTTCTTTAATTCAAAAAATTAAATTTTTATTTAATATAATAATAAAAAGTTACAGTGGCAACCAAGCCTTTATACACAAAACTCATGCGACTTAAATTAAAACTTGAAAATTTGAAAGCAGATTTACATTTTTTGAAATCGTGTAAAAATAAAGAAGTTCTCCCGAAATTCATGAAAAGAACATGGACAGTGCATAATAATAAAACTGAAAAATTAATTAGTGAAAGTAAAAAATTTATTTAAATCTGGAAAGAAAACATATTTATTCAAAAATAATTAAAATAGAACTTGAATTAAATTCTTTACATTTAAAAAATACATAGGCTTGAATATTTTAACATGATGTCCGATAAAGTAACAAAATCATTGAAGCATAAAGTATTAAATCTATTAAATAAGGGTTTAAACTATACACCCACGCCGAAACATCTTGATACTCACCAAACCGTAATAAATGTAGAAACAGCAATAAAATCAAAAACATTATATATCAAATAAGAAATTAGGAATGAAACTCACCATATTCTAGAAAATTTGAATAAGAAAGCAAATGCTAAAGATGATCAAACGACCATAATAAAATCTTTAAAATAAAAACCAGTTTTCTATACGAAAGAAGTGTAATTCGTGAGTTATTTTAAATAAAGATGATTATGTGAAAAATATGAAGGAGACGATTAAGGAAGCAAATTTCAAAATCTTGAAAGCAAATACACTCAATGTCAACAAAAGAATGTATTACTAACATTTATTTAACATTCGAAGTACCAGAGTGGAAGTTATCGATTTAAAACGCCGAAATTATATAGTCTCAGAAAAATTCATAAGCCACGTAATAAGATGAGGTCTATAGTTTCTAACATATAGTCGCCATGTTATGAAAAAACGAAAGGGTTAGTTGGTGAACTTAAGAAACTCCCAATGTCGAAAGCATTGTACGTTAAAAATAGTTTGGAATTTGTTGAAAAAATAAAAAATTTCGAATTAGAAGAAAACAAAATTTTAGCTTCATTTGATGTCGTTTAGTAAATACAAGCCCTAGAAAAAATAAAAAATTAATGTATTCAGATCTTTCAGGTGCCAAACCATAATTTTTCTTTTAAACTTCCCGATCGTTGAAAAATAGCAGAATGCTTCTTTTGTTTGTTTCTGTTGGTTTGATTTAAATTTATTATACCTGAAGCTAGTTTTTTAAAAATTAACTTATTGCAATTTCTATATATGTTTCGTTTTAGCTGTCGAAAAAAAAGTTCAGTGACTGTTAGACTGCAAAACATTACACATATATTAGGAAATATCTTGGACTCCTATGATGTTCGGCTTCGACCAAATTTTGGGGGTAAGTTAAAGCTAGCTATTTCCACTGTTTCATTTCCGTGTTGTTGTTATCATATAATATGATCAATTGAATTTTTAAAATTTTATGTGATAATAATTGTATGTTTCGGATTTTCGTTTTTTAGGTTTTTATTTTTATTTACCAATTTTTTGGCATTAAATATTCACTTATATTGCTCATGTTTTTGCTTTTATTTATGCATACAACGTAGAATCATTGTATACATACAATGAAGTAGGTTATGTGCTGGCACCAAAATTCCCATATCGAGAATGCACTTACGCATGGTAGCGAAACAAAATTGATCTGTCTGATCAATTTTGGCTCAAGAAACTTTCATGAAAATTTGTATATGAATTTAGTTTCTGCTTTTGTCTTTCGCCTTTGATTTTTTTTTCAAATTTTATATGTATTTGAATTTTATCTAATAGTACCACAATACATCAAACTTTTCAAGTTGGCTTTTGATACAGCCAAACTTATATTTTTCCTCATACGAGTATGCAAAATAATTCACAAAGTTTCTTGAAACTTTATATTTCAACTCTTGTAATTTAAACGTTATAAGTAAACTTTTATTTGTGGTCTGTTTTAAATTTTTTTTTGAATTTGAAATAAGTGTTTAAAGAACTTTTTTATAATCTTAAGCAGCACATTTACAATACGACTCGTACTACGTGCTGCCCATTATTGTTTTTACTTTTTATTTATTATTTATTTATTTATTATACTGCTTTTTTAATATTTAGAATATATTGAAATTATTTTGAATTGAACATATGTATGTATATGTGTGTGTAAATTTTAAATTGTATCATATGAAATATAAAATATGTACGAGCTATTGATCTCTTGAGATTAAAAAAAATTAATATTTATCTGCTTTGAATATATTAACAAACATTTTTTTTTTTCTTTACCGAGAGGAAAGGCGAAAAATCTCGAAAGACACTGCCAGACGAGAAGGAGTAGTGTGGAACTTTTATCCACTAAAAAACATCCTCCTCAAAATAATTTATAAATCTAGTCGGAAACGACTAACCATTAATTTGGCTCCAACCTTTTTGATTATTCACAAGCTTTTGATCTGGCACAATAGCGTACTAAGTACTCATTGTTCCAGATAAAAAACATTAAACTAATTCGAGAGGTCTCGTACGTTTAAGTCTCCTAACAACTTTTGATTGTCAACCAATCGAGCCGCCTCGATGTTGACATGATTGGATAAACGCATTTTATGATTGGCTGCTTGCTTTTTAATTTCGTCTGTGACAGTTAAGGTCGTGAGATCCCTGTGTATATCGGCAATACGGACATACCAAGAAAGTTTACAATGTCCCGTAATACCCCATTTTGAAATCTTTGAATAGATTGGATACGAGTCTGCGCACCGCAGCCCCATTACTGAATATAGTAAGCCCACACAGGCTTAAATATCTGATTATATATCAAAACTTTGTTGTATATTGTCAACTTAGAACGACTTCCCAAAAGCCGTTCAAACTTTCTGTACTCTTCCTCGAGTTGAGATCTCTTTTTCTTTATGTGCTCCTTCCATCTGAGCTTTGCGTCCAACGTCATTCCCAAATACTTCGCCGTGTTTTCGGACGGAATTAAGACGCCATTTATCTAAACCGAAAATGAAATGTAAATTTTTCTATTAGTGAAATTCGCGTGTACTGATTTCACCTCGTTAAGTTTTATATTTCACTTTCTAGTCCATTTTGAAATCTCGTCACTGGCCTTTTGTAATTTTTGTGTAGATTCATTTTCATTTCGTCTTATTGCGATAACTGCTGTATCAACAGCAAATGTAGCTGTTGTCACTACCTAAGCGAAGAGTACTTCTCTTCCTGTTTAACACGAAATACCCTATTAGTCAGGTTCGAGCAGGCCAACATACTGATGATTCATACAAATTGATTATTCGGGATTAACCTTTTCGTTTCAATTATAGGCTGAAGTCTTCTCAATAAAAGTTTCTCTAGCAGTTTTGAAATCATCGGCAACAATGAGATTGGTCTATAAGAAGTCGTCCTGTCTATAGGTTTGCCAGGTTTGTGCAGCATAATTATCTCTGCAACTTTCCAAATGTCAGGCATGTAATTAAATCTTGTACACGCATTTATTAGGTCAAATCCTGAGGCGTTTTTAGGTTTTAGAGTCCTGATTTCCTCTATAACATATCTTTCCTTGGCAATTGGAATAGTTACGCTATCCTCAACAAAAGCACATTCCTCATTTTCATACACGCCCTGTCTGTCATGCGGATAGAATATATCACCCAAATGATCCGCAAACGCATTTCCCTTGTCCTTGTCAGTTTTTGCCCATGTTCCATCTTTGTTTTCAATAGGAGCGAGGTGTTTGATAGGTTGCTTCATTTTCTTTGTTGCCCTCCACAGTGAGTAATTGGTTTTCTCACGACGTCAAGTTTTGAACATAATAGACAACCGAATCCTCCTTCTATTTTCTAATACAACGTCTTAGTTGCTGCGATTTACGATTATATCTGGTTTTATCAGTAGGATCACGCATTTGCTGCAACCTCTTTCTGACCCGCCTGCTTTGTCTTACTTTTGCTAGCATATGTGGGAGATAGTTAATACCTCCGTTTCTAATAGCATTAATTTTCGAACTACTCCAAGCTGCATTTTGAATAATTTTAGTAAAGTTTTAGGCCTTCTCATCTATTTGCTGGCTCGTTCATATTCTTTTCCTTAGATCTATTTGTCGTTCAATCTCTAAGCGAAATCTTGACCAATCTATAGTTCCATTTGTCAGCGCAGGCCTCGCCCTTTTCACTACAATATTTTCCTTAAGTTCAAGAATAACCACTGACTGATCGGAGTTAAGACCATAGTTATCATGTACCTCGATGAAATTTTTGCAATCCGTTTTGTTATGAAGAAATCTATTAAATCTGGACACTTATTAGGATCGGTTGGCCAATACGTTTGCTTCGGAGTAGAGTAAAAAAGGCAACCTGCGCCGCCAATTGCTGTCCTAAGTTCTCTTCCTCTAGTTGAAGTATGCCTTGAAAGTCACCCCCAAATATAAATCTATCGCACTATATTTTCTTTTATTATTATCGCCGTTCCGCCTTTCGCTATATTTCCAGGGTAGTTCGAGTTGTAAATTCTATGATCTGGCTTCTTAAGGTCATATGTGTTTCAGTTACGAGGCACACGTCTATTTTCTGTGTATGTAGAAAAACTTCAAGCATGTCCTTTTTATTTGCATTACCATTGCAATTCCATGTTGCCATTTTAAAAATACCTCGCGCCATCATTTACCAGAACCCTTGGTATTCGATTTTTTCCCTTCGCTTTCTAAAATCTTCAATCTCTGAGAGATTTTGTCCATCACATCTAGCATGTTTTGCATCATATTTTGCATTTTATACAAAACATTCACGTCACTGGCCCTTTCCTTATTGCACGTGCCACCGTCATCAGTTTTCGTTTGGAGAACGTCCTTGTATATTACATCTTTTGAGACTATTCTCGAGGTGAATTTCTTCAGTGGCCGGTCAGAATTCTTCTTCAAGTTGCTGTTGTTATTTCTACGTTTTTGCAATTCCTTAGCTATAAGGCATCCCCTATAGTTTGCTGGGTGGGATTTCAAGCAATTGGAACACTTTGCTGCAGTACTCTTTGACTTATTACAATCTGATGTTAAGTGCCTGCCTGCACATTTAACATAATTCAGTTCTCTCTGGAAAAATTTTTGTGTATGCCCATACCTTTGACACCTTTTACACTGCGGAATGGTCCTATCCTTTCGAAGTGCCTCTATCCTAACTTTCATCCTGTTTATGTGTTCGATTTCATAAATTTTTTTCATCTCCTCTTCATTTGAGAATGCTAACATAAACAGCGGTAGAGGCACCATAATTTTTTTCTCATTTTCTTTTATTTTTTTAATTTTATTGGTTACATATAAGATCTTGTAACCCCTAGAGCTTAAGTCTTCTTTTATATCTTCCGGTTTACAACTAGGATGAAGATTTCTAATCATGACTTTTATTAGTCTGGCCTGCTTTTTTCATAGGTATGCCATTCTTGTCCAGATCCATTCATGGCCCTTCTTTTGTTACTTGACCTCTTTTGCTTTGGGATCCAATCTGTTTCTCTGGCAAGTTCTTCCTCATCTGTTGGGTGGGCGTCTAAGATTGACCTCACCTGCTTTGCTTATGGTGTAGCGTCTTTTTCTTTATGACTGCTATCATTAGACTTATTGTTTGTAATTTGCACATGTTTCTCTTTCTTTAGCTTCTCATTGTCAGCCCTTAGTTGAAGAACCTCGTTTCTCAAAGCCACACAGCCTTTTATTAGTCTGTGGAGCTTGAGTGTTCGGTAGTCCACGTTTTATATTTTTATTCTTTTCTAAAATCCGCACATTAGATGTAGGAGGTGAACCCCGGGTTTTCGCGTTCTTCCTGAACGTATCAATCAAATGCAATAAATAGCTCTTTCAGAATCCGACCTCCGAAGATGGTGGATTCTCCAACGTGGTTGGACTACCACCTGGGGTACTAAATCCTTTTGTTTTCTCCATTGCACAAATAATTAATGATGTTTGTATTTTATACTTATTGCCAGGACTCAAAAACTGCCGTCTCTCAGGAATCAGACGCAGATTAGGGAGCCGCCTATTCTAGGTCAGACGCTTCTGGATTTACCGCAAGCGAGCTTTCTAACGAACGAAACCCGGATTAAGCGCCGAGTACTCGGCTGACGAGACCGCATTACTAACGAGACCGCATTACTAAGTAAGTTGCCCAGGAGACACCAGGCGGACAACTATGTTACCTACCTTCTGGGAGGTGAGAGTCGGATTTGTTAGCAGAACTTACGTTTTCAGAGGGCATGTCCCAGTATTTTCAGCTTCACATGTTAGGAAGCCTTTGCCTCCCAAAACAAAAAAATAAAGCAAAAAACTCTAAAAGTAATCTAAAAAAAATCGACAATATTCCAGCAACGATCCATTCAATAAGCTTTTGCTTATCAGACTATCACGTTACCCACTGGGCTAAGCAATATCCTTACATATCCTTTAATTTTGCCTTTTTAATTTTTTATTTTTAAAAAATTAAAATTATTTCGTATTACTCTTTAAAAACCATCGTATTTTACATTATGTATATACAGCTACTTCTGACGTTTGAAACAGTACGGGTACTTCCAGAACGGCTAGAAACTTGGGACAATATGCATTAGATAGGGTTTTGCGAGTAGAATTCTAGAAAAAGCAAGAACTTCACCTGCCCTTCCCTTCCCCCTTTCCAAGATGTTTTGCGACCGCCTTTTACAAAATGGTACTACATCTTATTATGGAGGTAATTTGTATTTATTTTTGATAGTATAAATATTGTATGTAAAGTAATTTCTGGAAATGTGAGTTACAACAAGAAGTGAAAACTTCCTCAAGAAAATTGTTAAACTTGAAAAACCTACATTGTTTTATGAAAGTATGTACGTACCCATGTGCCTTTGTATTCTTTTCGTTATTTTTTCATTTCGCTTTTAGTAAACAAAACATAAGTGTTTAATATTTTTAAGACAAATATTAATAAGAAAATGTTATGTTATTGCATTAAATTTTTACAATTAGGTTATTTTCAAAAAAAAACGAATAGGGGCGAAAACTCACTGACAACTTCAACTTCATCTCACAATTCGCATTTTTTAAGGTTCGAATCTGAGACCTTTTGCGTAGAAGCCTATGCTGTATTATTGTGTAATATAGGCAATACTTTAAATATTATTAATATTACCTAATTTTACTTTCACGCATTTTATTTGTATACATTATAGAATCCAAATACCTATTAATATGGATTCTAATTAGTAGCGAATTATTTTATGCGTATGCAGTAATTAGTCGCTTAAAGTGCTTATTGTCAAAGGTAATTTAAAATTTAAAGCGACATAACTCAAAGCGAGAATCTAAAATAATCTAATCAAAAAATATTAAATCTTAAATGGAGCTAATCAATTGTTTAATTACGTATTTTTTTGTAATTATTGTTAAGAGCTATAAGTTTTATGTCATACCTATATGTATATTGCAGGTGAATTTACCGTTACCGTGGTCATGGAATTTACCGTTAGCTTTTTGTGTTTATAGAAATTTGAAAAAACTTGCGGTTTCGGAAATATAAGGTGTCAAAAATTCAAATTTTACAAATTTCAAGAGCCGATAACTTGAGAGGGGGTGGAGATGGAAAAAATTTTCTTCTAACGAAATGAAACATTTATGTCTAAAAGTCGCTAAAATTTCAGGCTTCTGCAGACTGGGGTTTAGAAGAAAAACGACATCAAAAATTTGGAAAAAACGGACTTTAGATAACGGTAAATTTGAACGACTTTTGTTTTTCTAAAGTTTAACTATAGTATACCGCGCTAGGGGAAGCAAGCCGCTGCCTTTCTGCGTTTGCAAAATTTCAAAAATGCTTATGGTTTCATTGCAACAAATAGTTAAAAAAGGCCATTTTTAGGGTTTTGGGGGGATATCACTTCTAGAGGAGGGAGATAGGTAAAAATTTTGTTATACGAAAATAAGTTTCTAGTAAAGATCTATGTACGTGTTAAATTGGAGCTTTCTATCTTCTAGGGTGCAAAAGTTTTGCAAACAAAAAAAGTGTCCACGAACGGACGGACGGACGAACGGACAGACTGACGGACGGACGGACTGACGGACGGGCGGACAGAGTGAAACTAATAAGCACTTTTTTTCAAAAAATTTTTGGAAAAGTGCTGAAAAGCATAAGGCGATAAGAAAAATGATTTATGATATTGATTTATTTTTTCCAATAATATAGAATTTAAATTTCTAGATAATAGTGCCCATTATCGACTCAGCCTGTACGCGATCGAAAGTAAGAACGCCCTCTGACATTATTGGGTAGCTTGTTAATTAAGAATGGACAAATAAAATTAAAGAATCTGGTAATGGGATAGGTTATAGCCCTTGGTACAGTAACTAAATTAGAATAATTAGCTCCAAGTTTGAACTCCGGCACTAAACGACTGTGCACGTAGATCTTAAAAAACAGCTTCAGAGTCTTATAAAAGTAAAGTTGACTCAGAAACAAAATATTTAGTTGAAAATATAGAGGATGACTGCGTTCTGTTTTCTAATGGGAATTCTAATAATATGCTTTTGACAAGTGATCAAATGCTTTATTATAGAGAAATAATTTCCAACCTAATAAGTATGAAATGAAACCTAATAAAATTGAAATGAAAAGCTGATCTAGTTAATCGTCGAAAATAATCTAGTAGACGACGAAAACGTCTATCCCAATTTAATTTATTATTAAAAATTAATCCCAATAATTTGAACGAATTAACACATTGGACCCGAAAACAATCCGCTTCTCAGAGCAAATAATTATTAAAGGAAGTAGTCGTCCCTGAAAATAAAGGAAATCTAGAGCAATTGGAGAGTGAAATAAGTAATCAAAATCCAGCGAAATATTCCCAAACTGAAAATCATGTACCTAGTTTTGCTGCTCACCATCAACCTATTTGCAAAAAACCCCGTTCTTAAAAAGTTCAGATCGTAACTTATGTTGAAAATAATCTATTTATGTTGAAAGTAATCTATTATTGGGACTGAAAAGTAGCCTTGAAAAAATTAAATAGATAAATAAATGCATTATGCCTTCACCTACCTCTATATTCCAAATACAAATTCCAAGCTCGGTGTTTTACCGACCGTATTGTGTATACAATAGGTAGGTTATGTGATGGCAACAAATTTTGCATATCGAGTTTTCGGTGGGAATGCACTTCTCCATAGTAGGCAAGTGTAATTAAACTATTTTTAGCAACCTGTCGGTCAGTCGGTCTGTCGGTCTGTCGGTCTGTCGGTCTGTCAGTCTGTCGGTCTGTCGGTCGGTCGGTCTGAGTGTGCACGCGTGTATCTCAAGTTCAGCTGAACCGATTTTAATGAAATTTTAAATGCAAGTTCATTCCGACCATGGCACGGATTGATCAACTTTTTATATCAGGCCTCGGGAACTGCACTTTTTAGCGGGCCTGTTTTACATTTTTGACCATTTTGAAGAAAATATTCATTCGATTTACTCTAAATTTCATATATAAGCTTTGCTTGACCGTCCGCGAAAATTCCTATGTTTTGGAAGAAATCAGGCATCGGCAACTGAACGTTTACTACGGGCCAAATATACATTTTTGCGTATATAAAGAGAAATAATCAACCGATTTCATTGAAATTTAATACATGAATTCCTCGTATTAAAACAATGAACATATAAATTTTTTGAAAAGATCAGGGCTCGAAAACTGATTTGCTGGCCGATTTTACATATTTCGCCATATCTAAGGACCGAATTGATGGAATTTGTTGAAATTTGATATTTGAGTTCTGGTTGTTACCAAAACTAACTGGTGGGCATTTCAGGGAATTTAGGTAGCACAAAACGAAACTGTACTAAAAGTCAAATTTACATTTTTCTAGGTATGTTAAGTATAAGCTTACTAATGTCCTAAAAATTGGAAATAAGTATTTAACAGACATATTTTTAATATTCTGTAGCACATTCACTTAATTAGACCATACACAATGCGGTCGGTTATGTGCTGGCCACATCTAATTTTTTGTTTTTCAATTCTTTTAACTATTTATCAAACCACTGGTGAAAACTTAGCAGATCTATCACGCCTAATAGGTATAAAAAATCATGATTTAGAAAGCTGTACAAACTAGCCATTATATCATCGATCTACAAGTTAGAAAAAAGAGAAATAGAGACTGTGCGAAAATAATCATTTAATGCTATTAAGGTAGTTTTAGAAAACTCAAATTTTAAACAAATGCCCAACATGAAGTCCAGTTGCCGGTTTTGAAAATTAATTTTATTAGAAATTTGCTGAACTCCATTCACATTTAAATTATCTATGAAAATTGCTTCAGAATCATTTGTAATATGATCAGGTATTAAAAAGCCATTGTTATTGCTATAGCCGTAATAATCGTTATTGTTATTATTATTAATATTTTTATTATAATCATTCTTGTTATTGTTATTATTATTACTACTACTACTACTATTGCTATTTTTTTAAAAAATCTTTCGTTTTTAGCACTTTTTCAAAAAATTTTTGAAAAAAAGTGCTTATTAGTTTCACTCTGTCCGTTCGTCCGCCCGTCCGTCCGTCTGTCCGTCCGTCCGTCCGTCCGTCCGTCCGACCAGCCGTCCGTCCGTCCGTCTGTCCGTGTGTCTGTTTACAAAACTTCTACACCCTTGAAGATAGAAAGCTGAAATTTTGTATGTACATCGATCTTTACTAGAAAGTTACTTCCGTAGAACAAAATTTTTACTTATCTCCCACCCTCTAGAAGTTATACCAATCAAAATCCTAAAAATGGCCTTTTTTAACTATTTGTTGCAATGAAACCATAAGCATATTTGAAATTTTGCAAACGCATAAAGACAGCGGCTTGCTTCCCCTAGCGCGGTGTACTATACTTAAACTTTAGAAAAACAAAATGGCCGTTTAAATTTACCGTTATCTAAAGTATTTTTTTTTTTCAAATTTTTGATTTCGTTTTTCTTCTAGACCCCAGCCTGTAGAAGCTTGAAATTAGCGGCTTTTAGATATTAATAAATAGTACTTTTCGTTAGAAGAAAATTTTTTTCCATCTCCGCCCCCCTCAAGTTATCGCCTCTTGAAATTTGTAAAATTTGAATTTTTGACATCTTATGTTTCCGAAACTGCAAGCTTTTCCAAATTTCTATAAACACAAAAAGCTAACGATGAATTCCATGACATTAAAATATATAACTATTTTTCCTAACTCACGCAATTAACCCTTAAATCGAGCATTATGTTAACCCCACTTTATATTAATTTTTGCTTTATTTCAAACTCTGCATTGTATGCATCGTCCTAAATATATGCAATCCT